>NW_027665368.1:7500-34298 GCF_963924005.1 Protomyctophum bolini | reverse complement strand
GGATGAAAGCTAGCCACTTTGAGCAATGTGGGAAGTGCTGGGGCAGTTTGGGACAACAGGGCCAAAATGTCACTTTCACAGTCCCAAAGTGCCATTTTCACAGTAAAAAAAACAGATTCATTTTGCTTAGCTTAGTCTGTAACTTGAAAACTATGTACCGTATGGCCCTATAAACTGTTTGGGATGAAAGCTAGCCACTTTGAGCAATGTGGGAAGTGCTGGGGCAGTTTGGGACAACAGGGCCAAAATGTCACTTTCACAGTCCCAAAGTGCCGTTTTCACAGTAAAAAAAAAAAGATTCATTTTGCTTAGCTTTGTCTGTAACTTGAAAACTATGTACCGTATGGCCCTATAAACTGTGTTGGGATGAAAGCTAGCCACTTTGAGCAATGTGGGAAGTGCTGGGGCAGTTTTGGGACAACAGGGCCAAAATGTCACTTTCACAGTCCCCAAGTGCCATTTTCACAGTAAAAAGGCCTGGTTCACTTTTGCTTAGCTTAGTCTGTAACTTGAAAACTATGTACCGTATGGCCCTATAAACTGTGTTGGGATGAAAGCTAGCACTTTGAGCAATGTGGGAAGTGCTGGGGCAGTTTGGGACAACAGGGCCAAAATGTCACTTTCACAGTCCCAAAGTGCCATTTTCACAGTAAAAAGGCCTGGTTCACTTTTGCTTAGCTTAGTCTGTAACTTGAAAACTATGTACCGTATGGCCCTATAAACTGTGTTGGGATTGAAAGCTAGCCACTTTGAGCATTGTGGCAAGAGCTGGGGCAGTTTGGGACAACAGGGAACGAACAGGGCCAAAATGTCACTTTCACAGTCCCAAAGTGCCATTTTCACAGTAAAAAGGCCTGGTTCACTTTTGCTTAGCTTAGTCTGTAACTTGAAAACTATGTACCGTATGGCCCTATAAACTGTGTTGGGATGAAAGCTAGCCACTTTGAGCAATGTGGGAAAGTGCTGGGGCAGTTTGGGACAACAGGGCCAAAATGTCACTTTCACAGTCCCAAAGTGCCATTTTCACAGTAAAAAGGCCTGGTTCACTTTTGCTTAGCTTAGTCTGTAACTTGAAAACTATGTACCGTATGGCCCTATAAACTGTGTTGGGATGAAAGCTAGCCACTTTGAGCAATGTGGGAAGTGCTGGGGCAGTTTGGGACAACAGGGCCAAAATGTCACTTTCACAGTCCCAAAGTGCCGTTTTCACAGTAAAAAAAAAAAGATTCATTTTGCTTAGCTTAGTCTGTAACTTGAAAACTATGTACCGTATGGCCCTATAAACTGTGTTGGGATGAAAGCTAGCCACTTTGAGCAATGTGGAAGTGCTGGGGCAGTTTGGGACAACAGGGCCAAAATGTCACTTTCACAGTCCCAAAGTGCCATTTTCACAGTAAAAAGGCCTGGTTCACTTTTGCTTAGCTTAGTCTGTAACTTGAAAACTATGTACCGTATGGCCCTATAAACTAGTGTTGGGATGAAAGCTAGCCACTTTGAGCAATGTGGGAAGTGCTGGGCAGTTTGGGACAACAGGGCCAAAATGTCACTTTCACAGTCCCAAAGTGCCATTTTCACAGTAAAAAGGCCAGGTTCACTTTTGCTTAGCTTAGTCTGTAACTTGAAAACTATGTACCGTATGGCCCTATAAACTGTGTTGGGATGAAAGCTAGCCACTTTGAGCAATGTGGGAAGTGCTGGGGCAGTTGGGACAACAGGGCCAAAATGTCACTTTCACAGTCCCAAAGTGCCGTTTTCACAGTAAAAAAAAAAAAGATTCATTTTGCTTAGCTTAGTCTGTAACTTGAAAACTATGTACCGTATGGCCCTATAAACTGTGTTGGGATGAAAGCTAGCCACTTTGAGCAATGTGGGAAGTGCTGGGGCAGTTTGGGACAACAGGGCCAAAATGTCACTTTCACAGTCCCAAAGTGCCATTTTCACAGTAAAAAGGCCTGGTTCACTTTTGCTTAGCTTAGTCTGTAACTTGAAAACTATGTACCGTATGGCCCTATAAACTGTGTTGGGATGAAAGCTAGCCACTTTGAGCAGTGTGGGAAGTGCTGGGGCAGTTTGGGACAACAGGGCCAAAATGTCACTTTCACAGTCCCAAAGTGCCATTTTCACAGTAAAAAGGCCTGGTTCACTTTTGCTTAGCTTAGTCTGTAACTTGAAAACTATGTACCGTATGGCCCTATAAACTGTGTTGGGATGAAAGCTAGCCACTTTGAGCATTGTGGCAAGAGCTGGGGCAGTTTGGGACAACAGGGAACGAACAGGGCCAAAATGTCACTTTCACAGTCCCAAAGTGCCATTTTCACAGTAAAAAGGCCTGGTTCACTTTTGCTTAGCTTAGTCTGTAACTTGAAAACTATGTACCGTATGGCCCTATAAACTGTGTTGGGATGAAAGCTAGCCACTTTGAGCAATGTGGGAAGTGCTGGGGCAGTTTGGGACAACAGGGCCAAAATGTCACTTTCACAGTCCCAAAGTGCCATTTTCACAGTAAAAAGGCCTGGTTCACTTTTGCTTAGCTTAGTCTGTAACTTGAAAACTATGTACCGTATGGCCCTATAAACTGTGTTGGGATGAAAGCTAGCCACTTTGAGCAATGTGGGAAGTGCTGGGGCAGTTTGGGACAACAGGGCCAAAATGTCACTTTCACAGTCCCAAAGTGCCATTTTCACAGTAAAAAGGCCTGGTTCACTTTTGCTTAGCTTAGTCTGTAACTTGAAAACTATGTACCGTATGGCCCTATAAACTGTGTTGGGATGAAAGCTAGCCACTTTGAGCAATGTGGGAAGTGCTGGGGCAGTTTGGGACAACAGGGCCAAAATGTCACTTTCACAGTCCCAAAGTGCCGTTTTCACAGTAAAAAAAAAAGATTCATTTTGCTTAGCTTAGTCTGTAACTTGAAAACTATGTACCGTATGGCCCTATAAACTGTGTTGGGATGAAAGCTAGCCACTTTGAGCAATGTGGGAAGTGCTGGGGCAGTTTGGGACAACAGGGCCAAAATGTCACTTTCACAGTCCCAAAGTGCCATTTTCACAGTAAAAAGGCCTGGTTCACTTTTGCTTAGCTTAGTCTGTAACTTGAAAACTATGTACCGTATGGCCCTATAAACTGTGTTGGGATGAAAGCTAGCCACTTTGAGCAATGTGGGAAGTGCTGGGGCAGTTTGGGACAACAGGGCCAAAATGTCACTTTCACAGTCCCAAAGTGCCATTTTCACAGTAAAAAGGCCTGGTTCACTTTTGCTTAGCTTAGTCTGTAACTTGAAAACTATGTACCGTATGGCCCTATAAACTGTGTTGGGATGAAAGCTAGCCACTTGAGCAATGTGGGAAGTGCTGGGCAGTTTGGGACAACAGGGCCAAAATGTCACTTTCACAGTCCCAAAGTGCCATTTTCACAGTAAAAAAAACAGATTCATTTTGCTTAGCTTAGTCTGTAACTTGAAAACTATGTACCGTATGGCCCTATAAACTGTGTTGGGATGAAAGCTAGCCACTTTGAGCAATGTGGGAAGTGCTGGGGCAGTTTGGGACAACAGGGCCAAAATGTCACTTTCACAGTCCCAAAGTGCCATTTTCACAGTAAAAAGGCCTGGTTCACTTTTGCTTAGCTTAGTCTGTAACTTGAAAACTATGTACCGTATGGCCCTATAAACTGTGTTGGGATGAAAGCTAGCCACTTTGAGCAATGTGGGAAGTGCTGGGGCAGTTTGGGACAACAGGGCCAAAATGTCACTTTCACAGTCCCAAAGTGCCATTTTCACAGTAAAAAACCTGATTCACTTTTGCTTAGCTTAGTCTGTAACTTGAAAACTATGTACCGTATGGCCCTATAAACTGTGTTGGGATGAAAGCTAGCCACTTTGAGCAATGTGGGAAGTGCTGGGGCAGTTTGGGACAACAGGGCCAAAATGTCACTTTCACAGTCCCAAAGTGCCGTTTTCACAGTAAAAAAAAAAAGATTCATTTTGCTTAGCTTTGTCTGTAACTTGAAAACTATGTACCGTATGGCCCTATAAACTGTGTTGGGATGAAAGCTAGCCACTTTGAGCAATGTGGGAAGTGCTGGGGCAGTTTGGGACAACAGGGCCAAAATGTCACTTTCACAGTCCCAAAGTGCCATTTTCACAGTAAAAAGGCCTGGTTCACTTTTGCTTAGCTTAGTCTGTAACTTGAAAACTATGTACCGTATGGCCCTATAAACTGTGTTGGGATGAAAGCTAGCCACTTTGAGCAATGTGGGAAGTGCTGGGGCAGTTTGGGACAACAGGGCCAAAATGTCACTTTCACAGTCCCAAAGTGCCATTTTCACAGTAAAAAGGCCTGTTCACTTTTGCTTAGCTTAGTCTGTAACTTGAAAACTATGTACCGTATGGCCCTATAAACTGTGTTGGGATGAAAGCTAGCCACTTTGAGCATTGTGGCAAGAGCTGGGGCAGTTTGGGACAACAGGGAACGAACAGGGCCAAAATGTCACTTTCACAGTCCCAAAGTGCCATTTTCACAGTAAAAAGGCCTGGTTCACTTTTGCTTAGCTTAGTCTGTAACTTGAAAACTATGTACCGTATGGCCCTATAAACTGTGTTGGGATGAAAGCTAGCCACTTTGAGCAATGTGGGAAGTGCTGGGGCAGTTTGGGACAACAGGGCCAAAATGTCACTTTCACAGTCCCAAAGTGCCATTTTCACAGTAAAAAGGCCTGGTTCACTTTGCTTAGCTTAGTCTGTAACTTGAAACTATGTACCGTATGGCCCTATAAACTGTGTTGGGATGAAAGCTAGCCACTTTGAGCAATGTGGGAAGTGCTGGGGCAGTTTGGGACAACAGGGCCAAAATGTCACTTTCACAGTCCCAAAGTGCCATTTTCACAGTAAAAAGGCCTGGTTCACTTTTGCTTAGCTTAGTCCTGTAACTTGAAAACTATGTACCGTATGGCCCTATAAACTGTGTTGGGATGAAAGCTAGCCACTTGAGCAATGTGGGAAGTGCTGGGGCAGTTTGGGACAACAGGGCCAAAATGTCACTTTCACAGTCCCAAAGTGCCATTTTCACAGTAAAAAGGCTGGTTCACTTTTGCTTAGCTTAGTCTGTAACTTGAAAACTATGTACCGTATGGCCCTATAAACTGTGTTGGGATGAAAGCTAGCCACTTTGAGCAATGTGGGAAGTGCTGGGGCAGTTTGGGACAACAGGGCCAAAATGTCACTTTCACAGTCCCAAAGTGCCATTTTCACAGTAAAAAGGCCTGGTTCACTTTTGCTTAGCTTAGTCTGTAACTTGAAAACTATGTACCGTATGGCCCTATAAACTGTGTTGGGATGAAAGCTAGCCACTTTGAGCAATGTGGGAAGTGCTGGGGCAGTTTGGGACAACAGGGCCAAAATGTCACTTTCACAGTCCCAAAGTGCCATTTTCACAGTAAAAAGGCCTGGTTCACTTTTGCTTAGCTTAGTCTGTAACTTGAAAACTATGTACCGTATGGCCCTATAAACTGTGTTGGGATGAAAGCTAGCCACTTTGAGCATTGTGGCAAGAGTGGGGCAGTTTGGGACAACAGGGAACGAACAGGGCCAAAATGTCACTTTCACAGTCCCAAAGTGCCATTTTCACAGTAAAAAGGCCTGGTTCACTTTTGCTTAGCTTAGTCTGTAACTTGAAAACTATGTACCGTATGGCCCTATAAACTGTGTTGGATGAAAGCTAGCCACTTTGAGCAATGTGGGAAGTGCTGGGGCAGTTTGGGACAACAGGGCCAAAATGTCACTTTCACAGTCCCAAAGTGCCATTTTCACAGTAAAAAGGCCTGGTTCACTTTTGCTTAGCTTAGTCTGTAACTTGAAAACTATGTACCGTATGGCCCTATAAACTGTGTTGGGATGAAAGCTAGCCACTTTGAGCAATGTGGGAAGTGCTGGGGCAGTTTGGGACAACAGGGCCAAATGTCACTTTCACAGTCCCAAAGTGCCATTTTCACAGTAAAAAGGCCTGTTCACTTTTGCTTAGCTTAGTCTGTAACTTGAAAACTATGTACCGTATGGCCCTATAAACTGTGTTGGGATGAAAGCTAGCCACTTTGAGCAATGTGGAAAGTGCTGGGGCAGTTTGGGACAACAGGGCCAAAATGTCACTTTCACAGTCCCAAAGTGCCATTTTCACAGTAAAAAGGCCTGGTTCACTTTTGCTTAGCTTAGTCTGTAACTTGAAAACTATGTACCGTATGGCCCTATAAACTGTGTTGGGATGAAAGCTAGCCACTTTGAGCAATGTGGGAAGTGCTGGGGCAGTTTGGGACAACAGGGCCAAAATGTCACTTTCACAGTCCCAAAGTGCCATTTTCACAGTAAAAAGGCCTGGTTCACTTTTGCTTAGCTTAGTCTGTAACTTGAAAACTATGTACCGTATGGCCCTATAAACTGTGTTGGGATGAAAGCTAGCCACTTTGAGCAATGTGGGAAGTGCTGGGGCAGTTTGGGACAACAGGGCCAAAATGTCACTTTCACAGTCCCAAAGTGCCATTTTCACAGTAAAAAGGCCTGGTTCACTTTTGCTTAGCTTAGTCTGTAACTTGAAAACTATGTACCGTATGGCCCTATAAACTGTGTTGGGATGAAAGCTAGCCACTTTGAGCAATGTGGGAAGTGCTGGGGCAGTTTGGGACAACAGGGCCAAAATGTCACTTTCACAGTCCCAAAGTGCCGTTTTCACAGTAAAAAAAAAAGATTCATTTTGCTTAGCTTAGTCTGTAACTTGAAAACTATGTACCGTATGGCCCTATAAACTGTGTTGGGATGAAAGCTAGCCACTTTGAGCAATGTGGGAAGTGCTGGGGCAGTTTGGGACAACAGGGCCAAAATGTCACTTTCACAGTCCCAAAGTGCCATTTTCACAGTAAAAAGGCCTGGTTCACTTTTGCTTAGCTTAGTCTGTAACTTGAAAACTATGTACCGTATGGCCCTATAAACTGTGTTGGGATGAAAGCTAGCCACTTTGAGCAATGTGGGAAGTGCTGGGGCAGTTTGGGACAACAGGGCCAAAATGTCACTTTCACAGTCCCAAAGTGCCATTTTCACAGTAAAAAGGCCTGGTTCACTTTTGCTTAGCTTAGTCTGTAACTTGAAAACTATGTACCGTATGGCCCTATAAACTGTGTTGGGATGAAAGCTAGCCACTTTGAGCAGTGTGGGAAGTGCTGGGGCAGTTTGGGACAACAGGGCCAAAATGTCACTTTCACAGTCCCAAAGTGCCATTTTCACAGTAAAAAGGCCTGGTTCACTTTTGCTTAGCTTAGTCTGTAACTTGAAAACTATGTACCGTATGGCCCTATAAACTGTGTTGGGATGAAAGCTAGCCACTTTGAGCATTGTGGCAAGAGCTGGGGCAGTTTGGGACAACAGGGAACGAACAGGGCCAAAATGTCACTTTCACAGTCCCAAAGTGCCATTTTCACAGTAAAAAGGCCTGGTTCACTTTTGCTTAGCTTAGTCTGTAACTTGAAAACTATGTACCGTATGGCCCTATAAACTGTGTTGGGATGAAAGCTAGCCACTTTGAGCAATGTGGGAAGTGCTGGGGCAGTTTGGGACAACAGGGCCAAAATGTCACTTTCACAGTCCCAAAGTGCCATTTTCACAGTAAAAAGGCCTGGTTCACTTTTGCTTAGCTTAGTCTGTAACTTGAAAACTATGTACCGTATGGCCCTATAAACTGTGTTGGGATGAAAGCTAGCCACTTTGAGCAATGTGGGAAGTGCTGGGGCAGTTTGGGACAACAGGGCCAAAATGTCACTTTCACAGTCCCAAAGTGCCATTTTCACAGTAAAAAGGCCTGGTTCACTTTTGCTTAGCTTAGTCTGTAACTTGAAAACTATGTACCGTATGGCCCTATAAACTGTGTTGGGATGAAAGCTAGCCACTTTGAGCAATGTGGGAAGTGCTGGGGCAGTTTGGGACAACAGGGCCAAAATGTCACTTTCACAGTCCCAAAGTGCCGTTTTCACAGTAAAAAAAAAAGATTCATTTTGCTTAGCTTAGTCTGTAACTTGAAAACTATGTACCGTATGGCCCTATAAACTGTGTTGGGATGAAAGCTAGCCACTTTGAGCAATGTGGGAAGTGCTGGGGCAGTTTGGGACAACAGGGCCAAAATGTCACTTTCACAGTCCCAAAGTGCCATTTTCACAGTAAAAAAGGCCTGGTTCACTTTTGCTTAGCTTAGTCTGTAACTTGAAAACTATGTACCGTATGGCCCTATAAACTGTGTTGGGATGAAAGCTAGCCACTTTGAGCAATGTGGGAAGTGCTGGGGCAGTTTGGGACAACAGGGCCAAAATGTCACTTTCACAGTCCCAAAGTGCCATTTTCACAGTAAAAAGGCCTGGTTCACTTTTGCTTAGCTTAGTCTGTAACTTGAAAACTATGTACCGTATGGCCCTATAAACTGTGTTGGGATGAAAGCTAGCCACTTTGAGCAATGTGGGAAGTGCTGGGGCAGTTTGGGACAACAGGGCCAAAATGTCACTTTCACAGTCCCAAAGTGCCATTTTCACAGTAAAAAAAAAACAGATTCATTTTGCTTAGCTTAGTCTGTAACTTGAAAACTATGTACCGTATGGCCCTATAAACTGTGTTGGGATGAAAGCTAGCCACTTTGAGCAATGTGGGAAGTGCTGGGGCAGTTTGGGACAACAGGGCCAAAATGTCACTTTCACAGTCCCAAAGTGCCATTTTCACAGTAAAAAGGCCTGGTTCACTTTTGCTTAGCTTAGTCTGTAACTTGAAAACTATGTACCGTATGGCCCTATAAACTGTGTTGGGATGAAAGCTAGCCACTTTGAGCAATGTGGGAAGTGCTGGGGCAGTTTGGGACAACAGGGCCAAAATGTCACTTTCACAGTCCCAAAGTGCCATTTTCACAGTAAAAAAAACAGATTCATTTTGCTTAGCTTAGTCTGTAACTTGAAAACTATGTACCGTATGGCCCTATAAACTGTGTTGGGATGAAAGCTAGCCACTTTGAGCAATGTGGGAAGTGCTGGGGCAGTTTGGGACAACAGGGCCAAAATGTCACTTTCACAGTCCCAAAGTGCCGTTTTCACAGTAAAAAAAAAAGATTCATTTTGCTTAGCTTTGTCTGTAACTTGAAAACTATGTACCGTATGGCCCTATAAACTGTGTTGGGATGAAAGCTAGCCACTTTGAGCAATGTGGGAAGTGCTGGGGCAGTTTGGGACAACAGGGCCAAAATGTCACTTTCACAGTCCCAAAGTGCCATTTTCACAGTAAAAAGGCCTGGTTCACTTTTGCTTAGCTTAGTCTGTAACTTGAAAACTATGTACCGTATGGCCCTATAAACTGTGTTGGGATGAAAGCTAGCCACTTTGAGCAATGTGGGAAGTGCTGGGGCAGTTTGGGACAACAGGGCCAAAATGTCACTTTCACAGTCCCAAAGTGCCATTTTCACAGTAAAAAGGCCTGGTTCACTTTTGCTTAGCTTAGTCTGTAACTTGAAAACTATGTACCGTATGGCCCTATAAACTGTGTTGGGATGAAAGCTAGCCACTTTGAGCATTGTGGCAAGAGCTGGGGCAGTTTGGGACAACAGGGAACGAACAGGGCCAAAATGTCACTTTCACAGTCCCAAAGTGCCATTTTCACAGTAAAAAGGCCTGGTTCACTTTTGCTTAGCTTAGTCTGTAACTTGAAAACTATGTACCGTATGGCCCTATAAACTGTGTTGGGATGAAAGCTAGCCACTTTGAGCAATGTGGGAAGTGCTGGGGCAGTTTGGGACAACAGGGCCAAAATGTCACTTTCACAGTCCCAAAGTGCCATTTTCACAGTAAAAAGGCCTGGTTCACTTTTGCTTAGCTTAGTCTGTAACTTGAAAACTATGTACCGTATGGCCCTATAAACTGTGTTGGGATGAAAGCTAGCCACTTTGAGCAATGTGGGAAGTGCTGGGGCAGTTTGGGACAACAGGGCCAAAATGTCACTTTCACAGTCCCAAAGTGCCATTTTCACAGTAAAAAGGCCTGGTTCACTTTTGCTTAGCTTAGTCTGTAACTTGAAAACTATGTACCGTATGGCCCTATAAACTGTGTTGGGATGAAAGCTAGCCACTTTGAGCAATGTGGGAAGTGCTGGGGCAGTTTGGGACAACAGGGCCAAAATGTCACTTTCACAGTCCCAAAGTGCCATTTTCACAGTAAAAAGGCCTGGTTCACTTTTGCTTAGCTTAGTCTGTAACTTGAAAACTATGTACCGTATGGCCCTATAAACTGTGTTGGGATGAAAGCTAGCCACTTTGAGCAGTGTGGGAAGTGCTGGGGCAGTTTGGGACAACAGGGCCAAAATGTCACTTTCACAGTCCCAAAGTGCCATTTTCACAGTAAAAAGGCCTGGTTCACTTTTGCTTAGCTTAGTCTGTAACTTGAAAACTATGTACCGTATGGCCCTATAAACTGTGTTGGGATGAAAGCTAGCCACTTTGAGCATTGTGGCAAGAGCTGGGGCAGTTTGGGACAACAGGGAACGAACAGGGCCAAAATGTCACTTTCACAGTCCCAAAGTGCCATTTTCACAGTAAAAAGGCCTGGTTCACTTTTGCTTAGCTTAGTCTGTAACTTGAAAACTATGTACCGTATGGCCCTATAAACTGTGTTGGGATGAAAGCTAGCCACTTTGAGCAATGTGGGAAGTGCTGGGGCAGTTTGGGACAACAGGGCCAAAATGTCACTTTCACAGTCCCAAAGTGCCATTTTCACAGTAAAAAGGCCTGGTTCACTTTTGCTTAGCTTAGTCTGTAACTTGAAAACTATGTACCGTATGGCCCTATAAACTGTGTTGGGATGAAAGCTAGCCACTTTGAGCAATGTGGGAAGTGCTGGGGCAGTTTGGGACAACAGGGCCAAAATGTCACTTTCACAGTCCCAAAGTGCCATTTTCACAGTAAAAAGGCCTGGTTCACTTTTGCTTAGCTTAGTCTGTAACTTGAAAACTATGTACCGTATGGCCCTATAAACTGTGTTGGGATGAAAGCTAGCCACTTTGAGCAATGTGGGAAGTGCTGGGGCAGTTTGGGACAACAGGGCCAAAATGTCACTTTCACAGTCCCAAAGTGCCATTTTCACAGTAAAAAGGCCTGGTTCACTTTTGCTTAGCTTAGTCTGTAACTTGAAAACTATGTACCGTATGGCCCTATAAACTGTGTTGGGATGAAAGCTAGCCACTTTGAGCAATGTGGGAAGTGCTGGGGCAGTTTGGGACAACAGGGCCAAAATGTCACTTTCACAGTCCCAAAGTGCCATTTTCACAGTAAAAAGGCCTGGTTCACTTTTGCTTAGCTTAGTCTGTAACTTGAAAACTATGTACCGTATGGCCCTATAAACTGTGTTGGGATGAAAGCTAGCCACTTTGAGCAATGTGGGAAGTGCTGGGGCAGTTTGGGACAACAGGGCCAAAATGTCACTTTCACAGTCCCAAAGTGCCATTTTCACAGTAAAAAGGCCTGGTTCACTTTTGCTTAGCTTAGTCTGTAACTTGAAAACTATGTACCGTATGGCCCTATAAACTGTGTTGGGATGAAAGCTAGCCACTTTGAGCAATGTGGGAAGTGCTGGGGCAGTTTGGGACAACAGGGCCAAAATGTCACTTTCACAGTCCCAAAGTGCCGTTTTCACAGTAAAAAAAAAAAGATTCATTTTGCTTAGCTTAGTCTGTAACTTGAAAACTATGTACCGTATGGCCCTATAAACTGTGTTGGGATGAAAGCTAGCCACTTTGAGCAATGTGGGAAGTGCTGGGGCAGTTTGGGACAACAGGGCCAAAATGTCACTTTCACAGTCCCAAAGTGCCATTTTCACAGTAAAAAGGCCTGGTTCACTTTTGCTTAGCTTAGTCTGTAACTTGAAAACTATGTACCGTATGGCCCTATAAACTGTGTTGGGATGAAAGCTAGCCACTTTGAGCAATGTGGGAAGTGCTGGGGCAGTTTGGGACAACAGGGCCAAAATGTCACTTTCACAGTCCCAAAGTGCCATTTTCACAGTAAAAAGGCCTGGTTCACTTTTGCTTAGCTTAGTCTGTAACTTGAAAACTATGTACCGTATGGCCCTATAAACTGTGTTGGGATGAAAGCTAGCCACTTTGAGCAGTGTGGGAAGTGCTGGGGCAGTTTGGGACAACAGGGCCAAAATGTCACTTTCACAGTCCCAAAGTGCCATTTTCACAGTAAAAAGGCCTGGTTCACTTTTGCTTAGCTTAGTCTGTAACTTGAAAACTATGTACCGTATGGCCCTATAAACTGTGTTGGGATGAAAGCTAGCCACTTTGAGCATTGTGGCAAGAGCTGGGGCAGTTTGGGACAACAGGGAACGAACAGGGCCAAAATGTCACTTTCACAGTCCCAAAGTGCCATTTTCACAGTAAAAAGGCCTGGTTCACTTTTGCTTAGCTTAGTCTGTAACTTGAAAACTATGTACCGTATGGCCCTATAAACTGTGTTGGGATGAAAGCTAGCCACTTTGAGCAATGTGGGAAGTGCTGGGGCAGTTTGGGACAACAGGGCCAAAATGTCACTTTCACAGTCCCAAAGTGCCATTTTCACAGTAAAAAGGCCTGGTTCACTTTTGCTTAGCTTAGTCTGTAACTTGAAAACTATGTACCGTATGGCCCTATAAACTGTGTTGGGATGAAAGCTAGCCACTTTGAGCAATGTGGGAAGTGCTGGGGCAGTTTGGGACAACAGGGCCAAAATGTCACTTTCACAGTCCCAAAGTGCCATTTTCACAGTAAAAAGGCCTGGTTCACTTTTGCTTAGCTTAGTCTGTAACTTGAAAACTATGTACCGTATGGCCCTATAAACTGTGTTGGGATGAAAGCTAGCCACTTTGAGCAATGTGGGAAGTGCTGGGGCAGTTTGGGACAACAGGGCCAAAATGTCACTTTCACAGTCCCAAAGTGCCGTTTTCACAGTAAAAAAAAAAAGATTCATTTTGCTTAGCTTAGTCTGTAACTTGAAAACTATGTACCGTATGGCCCTATAAACTGTGTTGGGATGAAAGCTAGCCACTTTGAGCAATGTGGGAAGTGCTGGGGCAGTTTGGGACAACAGGGCCAAAATGTCACTTTCACAGTCCCAAAGTGCCATTTTCACAGTAAAAAGGCCTGGTTCACTTTTGCTTAGCTTAGTCTGTAACTTGAAAACTATGTACCGTATGGCCCTATAAACTGTGTTGGGATGAAAGCTAGCCACTTTGAGCAATGTGGGAAGTGCTGGGGCAGTTTGGGACAACAGGGCCAAAATGTCACTTTCACAGTCCCAAAGTGCCATTTTCACAGTAAAAAGGCCTGGTTCACTTTTGCTTAGCTTAGTCTGTAACTTGAAAACTATGTACCGTATGGCCCTATAAACTGTGTTGGGATGAAAGCTAGCCACTTTGAGCAATGTGGGAAGTGCTGGGGCAGTTTGGGACAACAGGGCCAAAATGTCACTTTCACAGTCCCAAAGTGCCATTTTCACAGTAAAAAAAAAACAGATTCATTTTGCTTAGCTTAGTCTGTAACTTGAAAACTATGTACCGTATGGCCCTATAAACTGTGTTGGGATGAAAGCTAGCCACTTTGAGCAATGTGGGAAGTGCTGGGGCAGTTTGGGACAACAGGGCCAAAATGTCACTTTCACAGTCCCAAAGTGCCATTTTCACAGTAAAAAGGCCTGGTTCACTTTTGCTTAGCTTAGTCTGTAACTTGAAAACTATGTACCGTATGGCCCTATAAACTGTGTTGGGATGAAAGCTAGCCACTTTGAGCAATGTGGGAAGTGCTGGGGCAGTTTGGGACAACAGGGCCAAAATGTCACTTTCACAGTCCCAAAGTGCCATTTTCACAGTAAAAAAAAACAGATTCATTTTGCTTAGCTTAGTCTGTAACTTGAAAACTATGTACCGTATGGCCCTATAAACTGTGTTGGGATGAAAGCTAGCCACTTTGAGCAATGTGGGAAGTGCTGGGGCAGTTTGGGACAACAGGGCCAAAATGTCACTTTCACAGTCCCAAAGTGCCGTTTTCACAGTAAAAAAAAAAAGATTCATTTTGCTTAGCTTTGTCTGTAACTTGAAAACTATGTACCGTATGGCCCTATAAACTGTGTTGGGATGAAAGCTAGCCACTTTGAGCAATGTGGGAAGTGCTGGGGCAGTTTGGGACAACAGGGCCAAAATGTCACTTTCACAGTCCCAAAGTGCCATTTTCACAGTAAAAAGGCCTGGTTCACTTTTGCTTAGCTTAGTCTGTAACTTGAAAACTATGTACCGTATGGCCCTATAAACTGTGTTGGGATGAAAGCTAGCCACTTTGAGCAATGTGGGAAGTGCTGGGGCAGTTTGGGACAACAGGGCCAAAATGTCACTTTCACAGTCCCAAAGTGCCATTTTCACAGTAAAAAAAAAACAGATTCATTTTGCTTAGCTTAGTCTGTAACTTGAAAACTATGTACCGTATGGCCCTATAAACTGTGTTGGGATGAAAGCTAGCCACTTTGAGCAATGTGGGAAGTGCTGGGGCAGTTTGGGACAACAGGGCCAAAATGTCACTTTCACAGTCCCAAAGTGCCATTTTCACAGTAAAAAGGCCTGGTTCACTTTTGCTTAGCTTAGTCTGTAACTTGAAAACTATGTACCGTATGGCCCTATAAACTGTGTTGGGATGAAAGCTAGCCACTTTGAGCAATGTGGGAAGTGCTGGGGCAGTTTGGGACAACAGGGCCAAAATGTCACTTTCACAGTCCCAAAGTGCCATTTTCACAGTAAAAAAAAACAGATTCATTTTGCTTAGCTTAGTCTGTAACTTGAAAACTATGTACCGTATGGCCCTATAAACTGTGTTGGGATGAAAGCTAGCCACTTTGAGCAATGTGGGAAGTGCTGGGGCAGTTTGGGACAACAGGGCCAAAATGTCACTTTCACAGTCCCAAAGTGCCGTTTTCACAGTAAAAAAAAAAAGATTCATTTTGCTTAGCTTTGTCTGTAACTTGAAAACTATGTACCGTATGGCCCTATAAACTGTGTTGGGATGAAAGCTAGCCACTTTGAGCAATGTGGGAAGTGCTGGGGCAGTTTGGGACAACAGGGCCAAAATGTCACTTTCACAGTCCCAAAGTGCCATTTTCACAGTAAAAAGGCCTGGTTCACTTTTGCTTAGCTTAGTCTGTAACTTGAAAACTATGTACCGTATGGCCCTATAAACTGTGTTGGGATGAAAGCTAGCCACTTTGAGCAATGTGGGAAGTGCTGGGGCAGTTTGGGACAACAGGGCCAAAATGTCACTTTCACAGTCCCAAAGTGCCATTTTCACAGTAAAAAGGCCTGGTTCACTTTTGCTTAGCTTAGTCTGTAACTTGAAAACTATGTACCGTATGGCCCTATAAACTGTGTTGGGATGAAAGCTAGCCACTTTGAGCATTGTGGCAAGAGCTGGGGCAGTTTGGGACAACAGGGAACGAACAGGGCCAAAATGTCACTTTCACAGTCCCAAAGTGCCATTTTCACAGTAAAAAGGCCTGGTTCACTTTTGCTTAGCTTAGTCTGTAACTTGAAAACTATGTACCGTATGGCCCTATAAACTGTGTTGGGATGAAAGCTAGCCACTTTGAGCAATGTGGGAAGTGCTGGGGCAGTTTGGGACAACAGGGCCAAAATGTCACTTTCACAGTCCCAAAGTGCCATTTTCACAGTAAAAAGGCCTGGTTCACTTTTGCTTAGCTTAGTCTGTAACTTGAAAACTATGTACCGTATGGCCCTATAAACTGTGTTGGGATGAAAGCTAGCCACTTTGAGCAATGTGGGAAGTGCTGGGGCAGTTTGGGACAACAGGGCCAAAATGTCACTTTCACAGTCCCAAAGTGCCATTTTCACAGTAAAAAGGCCTGGTTCACTTTTGCTTAGCTTAGTCTGTAACTTGAAAACTATGTACCGTATGGCCCTATAAACTGTGTTGGGATGAAAGCTAGCCACTTTGAGCAATGTGGGAAGTGCTGGGGCAGTTTGGGACAACAGGGCCAAAATGTCACTTTCACAGTCCCAAAGTGCCATTTTCACAGTAAAAAGGCCTGGTTCACTTTTGCTTAGCTTAGTCTGTAACTTGAAAACTATGTACCGTATGGCCCTATAAACTGTGTTGGGATGAAAGCTAGCCACTTTGAGCAGTGTGGGAAGTGCTGGGGCAGTTTGGGACAACAGGGCCAAAATGTCACTTTCACAGTCCCAAAGTGCCATTTTCACAGTAAAAAGGCCTGGTTCACTTTTGCTTAGCTTAGTCTGTAACTTGAAAACTATGTACCGTATGGCCCTATAAACTGTGTTGGGATGAAAGCTAGCCACTTTGAGCATTGTGGCAAGAGCTGGGGCAGTTTGGGACAACAGGGAACGAACAGGGCCAAAATGTCACTTTCACAGTCCCAAAGTGCCATTTTCACAGTAAAAAGGCCTGGTTCACTTTTGCTTAGCTTAGTCTGTAACTTGAAAACTATGTACCGTATGGCCCTATAAACTGTGTTGGGATGAAAGCTAGCCACTTTGAGCAATGTGGGAAGTGCTGGGGCAGTTTGGGACAACAGGGCCAAAATGTCACTTTCACAGTCCCAAAGTGCCATTTTCACAGTAAAAAGGCCTGGTTCACTTTTGCTTAGCTTAGTCTGTAACTTGAAAACTATGTACCGTATGGCCCTATAAACTGTGTTGGGATGAAAGCTAGCCACTTTGAGCAATGTGGGAAGTGCTGGGGCAGTTTGGGACAACAGGGCCAAAATGTCACTTTCACAGGGTTAGGGTTAGGGTTAGGGTTAGGGTTAGGGTTAGGGTTAGGTTAGGGTTAGGGTTAGGGTTAGGGTTAGGGTTAGGGTTAGGGTTAGGGTTAGGGTTAGGGTTAGGGTTAGGGTTAGGGTTAGGGTTAGGGTTAGGGTTAGGGTTAGGGTTAGGGTTAGGGTTAGGGTTAGGGTTAGGGTTAGGGTTAGGTTTTTTATCAGAGAGATGTTCCGTACGAAAACCGGGGGAAACAAAGAAAGGTGGCAGTTGAGACCAACCGGTCACCGATCTTAAATGGAAACGGAGCTGAGTGCGCTGCGATACACATGATTACTGACAGAGAGCCCGCCTGCCTGTCAGCACCTAGAAACCAGAATGAGTAGGGAAACAAAATGTATATGTATATGTACATGTATACATGATAACTAATCTGAGGTGTCGCGCAGCGACACGTCGCCTCGTACCACTCGGTACAGTGAGAGTCCCGGGGGTCCCAGTTCGAGAGTCTGAGAGTCCTTTTCTCTCCTTTTGGAGATTGATTTAATTTAAAGCGGGTGCCTTGAATAGAGTGAAGTGAGTGAATTTGAGAGGTGAGTCGAATGAAATCCTAGCTCTCCTTTCTTTCCCATGTTAGTTTTATATAATCTGAGGTGTCGCGCAGCGACACGTCGCCTCGTACCACTCGGTACAGTGAGAGTCCCGGGGGTCCCAGTTCGAGAGTCTGAGAGTCCTTTTCTCTCCTTTTGGAGATTGATTTAATTTAAAGCGGGTGCCTTGAATAGAGTGAAGTGAGTGAATTTGAGAGGTGAGTCGAATGAAGCGATCGAGAGGTGAGTCGAATGAAATCCTAGCTCTCCTTTCTTTCCCATGTTAGTTTTATATAATCTGAGGTGTCGCGCAGCGACACGTCGCCTCGTACCACTCGGTACAGTGAGAGTCCCGGGGGTCCCAGTTCGAGAGTCTGAGAGTCCTTTTCTCTCCTTTTGGAGATTGATTTAATTTAAAGCGGGTGCCTTGAATAGAGTGAAGTGAGTGAATTTGAGAGGTGAGTCGAATGAAATCCTAGCTCTCCTTTCTTTCCCATGTTAGTTTTATATAATCTGAGGTGTCGCGCAGCGACACGTCGCCTCGTACCACTCGGTACAGTGAGAGTCCCGGGGGTCCCAGTTCGAGAGTCTGAGAGTCCTTTTCTCTCCTTTTGGAGATTGATTTAATTTAAAGCGGGTGCTTTCTCATCCCACTCGGTACAGAGAATCCAGCAGTGGTATGGTTATAGATGGAGACATTTGAGAGCAAAATTAGCTGATCTACCGGCCCGCGCAGGGGAGTGAGATGTCCAGTTATAACAGGTCATAGAGGTGGATAAGGCCCCGTGTGAGTCCAGAATCCAGTAGTGGTATGGTTATAGATGGAGACATTTGAGAGCAAAATCAGCCGATCTACCGGCACGCGCAGGGGAGTGAGATGTCCAGTTTTGACAGGTCATAGAGGTGGATAAGTCCCCGTGTGAATCCAGAATACAGTAGTGGTATGGTTATAGATGGAGACATTTGGGAGGGAAAATAGCTGATCAACCGGCACGCGCAAGGGGGTGAGATGTCGCCACAAGGGGGCCGAAGTGGAAAGTCCTTGTTGTGAGAATCCTTTGAGCTGCTCCATTATGGTGCAGAGGGGGGACTTATTTCTTTTAAATAGAGTGAATTAAATAGAGTGAATTAATTGAAATGAATTTATTTTTACAGGGGAGAGTAGTGGGCATCCTGAGTCCAACAGTGGTTGTGGATGGGGAAGTCTGAAAGCAAAAACAGCCGATCTACAAGCACGCGTAGGGGAGAAAAATGTCCAGTTTTGACAGGTCATAAAGGTGGATGAGGCCCCATGTGAATCCATAATCCAGCAGGGTTAGGGTTAGGGTTAGGGTTAGGGTTAGGGTTAGGGTTAGGGTTAGGGTTAGGGTTAGGGTTAGGGTTAGGGTTAGGGTTAGGGTTAGGGTTAGGGTTAGGGTTAGGGTTAGGGTTAGGGTTAGGGTTAGGGTTAGGGTTAGGGTTAGGGTTAGGGTTAGGGTTAGGGTTAGGGTTAGGGTTAGAGGGTTAGGGTTAGGGTTAGGGTTAGAGGGTTAGGGTTAGGGTTAGGGTTAGGGTTAGGGTTAGGTTAGGGTTAGGGTTAGGGTTAGGGTTAGGGTTAGGGTTAGGGTTAGGGTTAGGGTTAGGGTTAGGGTTAGGGTTAGGGTTAGGGTTAGGGTTAGGGTTAGGGTTAGGGTTAGGGTTAGGGTTAGGGTTAGGGTTAGGGTTAGGGTTAGGGTTAGGGTTAGGGTTAGGGTTAGGGTTAGGGTTAGGGTTAGGGTTAGGGTTAGGGTTAGGGTTAGGGTTAGGGTTAGAGTTAGGGTTAGGGTTAGGGTTAGGGTTAGGGTTAGGGTTAGGGTTAGGGTTAGGGTTAGGGTTAGGGTTAGGGTTAGGGTTAGGGTTAGGGTTAGGGTTAGGGTTAGGGTTAGGGTTAGGGTTAGGGTTAGGGTTAGGGTTAGGGTTAGGGTTAGGGTTAGGGTTAGGGTTAGGGTTAGGGTTAGGGTTAGGGTTAGGGTTAGGGTTAGGGTTAGGGTTAGGGTTAGGGTTAGGGTTAGGGTTAGGGTTAGGGTTAGGGTTAGGGTTAGGGTTAGGGTTAGGGTTAGGGTTAGGGTTAGGGTTAGGGTTAGGGTTAGGGTTAGGGTTAGGGTTAGGGTTAGGGTTAGGGTTAGGGTTAGGGTTAGGGTTAGGGTTAGGGTTAGGGTTAGGGTTAGGGTTAGGGTTAGGGTTAGGGTTAGGGTTAGGGTTAGGGTTAGGGTTAGGGTTAGGGTTAGGGTTAGGGTTAGGGTTAGGGTTAGGGTTAGGGTTAGGGTTAGGGTTAGGGTTAGGGTTAGGGTTAGGGTTAGGGTTAGGGTTAGGGTTAGGGTTAGGGTTAGGGTTAGGGTTAGGGTTAGGGTTAGGGTTAGGGTTAGGGTTAGGGTTAGGGTTAGGGTTAGGGTTAGGGTTAGGGTTAGGGTTAGGGTTAGGGTTAGGGTTAGGGTTAGGGTTAGGGTTAGGGTTAGGGTTAGGGTTAGGGTTAGGGTTAGGGTTAGGGTTAGGGTTAGGGTTAGGGTTAGGGTTAGGGTTAGGGTTAGGGTTAGGGTTAGGGTTAGGGTTAGGGTTAGGGTTAGGGTTAGGGTTAGGGTTAGGGTTAGGGTTAGGGTTAGGGTTAGGGTTAGGGTTAGGGTTAGGGTTAGGGTTAGGGTTAGGGTTAGGGTTAGGGTTAGGGTTAGGGTTAGGGTTAGGGTTAGGGTTAGGGTTAGGGTTAGGGTTAGGGTTAGGGTTAGGGTTAGGGTTAGGGTTAGGGTTAGGGTTAGGGTTAGGGTTAGGGTTAGGTAATGGGGGTTCGCAAGATAACCGGTTATTTGGCCGATAAGACCCAGGAGCCTCTGAGAGTCCAAAACACAAGTGTGAGACATCAAAAATTCCGTAATGGCGACCCGATTCGGAATCTGTTGTCCTCATTGATTTCTGAGCTTCCTAGCGGCAACAGCGCCACCATTTGTCTGCCATTAAAATTGCACAAAAAAATTCCAAAAAAAAAAAACTTTTGCCTACGTACTAAGTAGGCCACTGCGAATCTTTTTCCCTCTTGAGAGTTTTGTCTAAAATGTCCAGAAGGGGGCGCAACAGCGAACCCGGAAGTGTTCTGACACTTGTGTTTTTTTCAAGATTTAGGGTTAGGTAATGGGGGTTCTACCGATAAGACTCAGGAGCCTCTGAGAGTCCAAAACACAAGTATGAGACATCAAAAATTCCGTAATGGCGACCCGATTCGGAATCTGTTGTCCTCATTGATTTCTGAGCTTCCTAGTGGCAACAGCGCCACCATTTGTCTGCCATTGAAATTGCACAAAAAAATTCAAAAAAAAAAAAACTTTTGCCTACGTACTAAGTAGGCCACTGCGAATCTTTTTCCCTCTTGAGAGTTTTGTCTAAAATGTCCAGAAGGGGGCGCAAAGCGAACCCGGAAGTGTTTTGACACTTTTTTCCAGATTTTTTTTTTTTTTTTTTTGGGTTAGGCTTAGTGTATACAAGTCTGCGGGTTAGGTTTAGGGTGAGGGTTTGAGATAGGTAGTAGTTGTAGTACTAAGACTGGTTAGGGTTAGTGTATACAAGTCTGCGGGTTAGGTTCAGGGTGAGGGTTTGAGATAGGTTGTAGTTGTAGTACTAAGACAAGTCTAAGTCCACATCAAGAAGGTTTTTTTTTTTTTTTTTTTTTTGGTTTAGTTTCTTTTTTTTTTTTCTTTTTTTTTGGATTTTTTTTTTTTTTTTTTGAATTTTTTTTCTTTTTTTTATTTTTTTTTTCTTTTTTTTGAATTTTTTTTCTTTTTTTGCATGTTTCAAGTGATTTGGGATCGACTGGTAATAGTCCCCAGTGCACTTATTTTGGTGTCCCCAAGCTCTGGGACTTAGTAAAATTTACCCCAGACCTTAGGAGTGTCGTAGAGCGACGGGACCAATTCCATTAAATCCGGCATGAAAAAGTGATTCAGAAAATGTGTTGTTTGAAAAAAATAAATAATAATTGAGCTCTAGGGGCTGAAAAAACGTGTCTCTTTTGATTTGGCGGAGAGTTAGCAGTGTCGGAGAGCTACGAAACCACTTCCATCGGATTCGGGACGCTTCAAACATTTAGAAACAGTCTTGTTTGTGAAGACAGCAATTTTTTTGAATATCTTATTGAATTTTAAAGCTGCAAGGCCGCAAAATAAAGCCTTAAATGTCAACGCTTGACCTTTGGGTCTTCCGAGTGTCTGTGAGCGTCGGGAGCGGGCTCCCTAGACTCACTTTTTCCCGCTGAATACAGCTGTGGTGGTCTCGTGTCTCTACGATGTCGGGAAGTGGGTGTAATAGCCACTTAGCCGCCAGAAATCTTCTGTAAAAAACCGAGACCATTTTCTGACTCAGAACGACGAGGCGGACGCGCTGATATGTGTTTCCCAGCACACGGACTTACGGTTCTCTTAATTGGCTAGGGTTAGGGTTAGTTTTCAACGCGCGATAACTCTTGAACGATACGTCCGTCAGACAAGTAATTGACGTTGGCGTTTCCAGCTTTCCGAGGCCTACGATCTGATATGTCCGCCATTGTCGTGCGACCCCCGTAGCCCCTAACCCTAACCCTAGATAACCCTAGTTTTACCTGATCGAAAGGCTTATAGGGTTACCGATGCTAAGAATGTGTTTTTGGTTGAAATGCTAAATTTAAAATTGAGTACCAGAAGCGAGCCACATATCATCGCGTTCGTCTTATCGATGGCTACGCGTGGACGCGACTAACTTTTATTTCTGACCTTTGTGGGAGGAGCTATCGCACTTTAAAGGCTAACCCTAGGGTTAGGAACCGTGCGACCGTGTGCGGAGAGACACATATCCAAATGTCCGTCTCGACAAGCTATATAACATACTAAAAGATGGGACCGTGTCGACCTTTGTGGGAGGAGCTATCGCACTTTAAAGGCTAACCCTAGGGTTAGGAACCGTGCGACCGTGTGCGGAGAGACACATATCCAAATGTCCGTCTCGACAAGCTATATAACATACTAAAAGATGGGACCGTGTCGACCTTTGTGGGAGGAGCTATCGCACTTTAAAGCTAATCCTAGCGGCAACAGCGCCACCATTAGTCTGCCATTGAAATTGCACTAAAAAAAAAAAACTTTTGCCTACGTACTAAGTAGGCCACTGCGAATCTTTTTCCCTCTTGAGAGTTTTGTCTAAAATGTCCAGAAGGGGGCGCAACAGCGAACCCGGAAGTGTTTTGACACTTGTGTTTTTTTCCAGATTTTTTTTTTTTTTTTTTAGGGTTAGGCTTAGTGTATACAAGTCTGCGGGTTAGGTTTAGGGTGAGGGTTTGAGATAGGTAGTAGTTGTAGTACTAAGACTGGTTAGGGTTAGTGTATACAAGTCTGCGGGTTAGGTTCAGGGTGAGGGTTTGAGATAGGTTGTAGTTGTAGTACTAAGACAAGTCTAAGTCCACATCAAGAAGGTTTTTTTTTTTTTTTTTTTTTTGGTTTAGTTTCTTTTTTTTTTTTCTTTTTTTTTGGATTTTTTTTTTTTTTTTTTGAATTTTTTTTCTTTTTTTTATTTTTTTTTTTCTTTTTTTTGAATTTTTTTTCTTTTTTTGCATGTTTCAAGTGATTTGGGATCGACTGGTAATAGTCCCCAGTGCACTTATTTTGGTGTCCCCAAGCTCTGGGACTTAGTAAAATTTACCCCAGACCTTAGGAGTGTCGTAGAGCGACGGGACCAATTCCATTAAATCCGGCATGAAAAAGTGATTCAGAAAATGTGTTGTTTGAAAAAAATAAATAATAATTGAGCTCTAGGGGCTGAAAAAACGTGTCTCTTTTGATTTGGCGGAGAGTTAGCAGTGTCGGAGAGCTACGAAACCACTTCCATCGGATTCGGGACGCTTCAAACATTTAGAAACAGTCTTGTTTGTGAAGACAGCAATTTTTTTGAATATCTTATTGAATTTTAAAGCTGCAAGGCCGCAAAATAAAGCCTTAAATGTCAACGCTTGACCTTTGGGTCTTCCGAGTGTCTGTGAGCGTCGGGAGCGGGCTCCCTAGACTCACTTTTTCCCGCTGAATACAGCTGTGGTGGTCTCGTGTCTCTACGATGTCGGGAAGTGGGTGTAATAGCCACTTAGCCGCCAGAAATCTTCTGTAAAAAACCGAGACCATTTTCTGACTCAAAACGACGAGGCGGACGCGCTGATATGTGTTTCCCAGCACACGGACTTACGGTTCTCTTAATTGGCTAGGGTTAGGGTTAGTTTTCAACGCGCGATAACTCTTGAACGATACGTCCGTCAGACAAGTAATTGACGTTGGCGTTTCCAGCTTTCCGAGGCCTACGATCTGATATGTCCGCCATTGTCGTGCGACCCCCGTAGCCCCTAACCCTAACCCTAGATAACCCTAGTTTTACCTGATCGAAAGGCTTATAGGGTTACCGATGCTAAGAATGTGTTTTTGGTTGAAATGCTAAATTTAAAATTGAGTACCAGAAGCGAGCCACATATCATCGCGTTCGTCTTATCGATGGCTACGCGTGGACGCGACTAACTTTTATTTCTGACCTTTGTGGGAGGAGCTATCGCACTTTAAAGGCTAACCCTAGGGTTAGGAACCGTGCGACCGTGTGCGGAGAGACACATATCCAAATGTCCGTCTCGACAAGCTATATAACATACTAAAAGATGGGACCGTGTCGACCTTTGTGGGAGGAGCTATCGCACTTTAAAGGCTAACCCTAGGGTTAGGAACCGTGCGACCGTGTGCGGAGAGACACATATCCAAATGTCCGTCTCGACAAGCTATATAACATACTAAAAGATGGGACCGTGTCGACCTTTGTGGGAGGAGCTATCGCACTTTAAAGCTAATCCTAGCGGCAACAGCGCCACCATTAGTCTGCCATTGAAATTGCACTAAAAAAAAAAAACTTTTGCCTACGTACTAAGTAGGCCACTGCGAATCTTTTTCCCTCTTGAGAGTTTTGTCTAAAATGTCCAGAAGGGGGCGCAACAGCGAACCCGGAAGTGTTTTGACACTTGTGTTTTTTTCCAGATTTTTTTTTTTTTTTTTTAGGGTTAGGCTTAGTGTATACAAGTCTGCGGGTTAGGTTTAGGGTGAGGGTTTGAGATAGGTAGTAGTTGTAGTACTAAGACTGGTTAGGGTTAGTGTATACAAGTCTGCGGGTTAGGTTCAGGGTGAGGGTTTGAGATAGGTTGTAGTTGTAGTACTAAGACAAGTCTAAGTCCACATCAAGAAGGTTTTTTTTTTTTTTTTTTTTTTGGTTTAGTTTCTTTTTTTTTTTTCTTTTTTTTTGGATTTTTTTTTTTTTTTTTGAATTTTTTTTCTTTTTTTTATTTTTTTTTTTCTTTTTTTTGAATTTTTTTTCTTTTTTTGCATGTTTCAAGTGATTTGGGATCGACTGGTAATAGTCCCCAGTGCACTTATTTTGGTGTCCCCAAGCTCTGGGACTTAGTAAAATTTACCCCAGACCTTAGGAGTGTCGTAGAGCGACGGGACCAATTCCATTAAATCCGGCATGAAAAAGTGATTCAGAAAATGTGTTGTTTGAAAAAAATAAATAATAATTGAGCTCTAGGGGCTGAAAAAACGTGTCTCTTTTGATTTGGCGGAGAGTTAGCAGTGTCGGAGAGCTACGAAACCACTTCCATCGGATTCGGGACGCTTCAAACATTTAGAAACAGTCTTGTTTGTGAAGACAGCAATTTTTTTGAATATCTTATTGAATTTTAAAGCTGCAAGGCCGCAAAATAAAGCCTTAAATGTCAACGCTTGACCTTTGGGTCTTCCGAGTGTCTGTGAGCGTCGGGAGCGGGCTCCCTAGACTCACTTTTTCCCGCTGAATACAGCTGTGGTGGTCTCGTGTCTCTACGATGTCGGGAAGTGGGTGTAATAGCCACTTAGCCGCCAGAAATCTTCTGTAAAAAACCGAGACCATTTTCTGACTCAGAACGACGAGGCGGACGCGCTGATATGTGTTTCCCAGCACACGGACTTACGGTTCTCTTAATTGGCTAGGGTTAGGGTTAGTTTTCAACGCGCGATAACTCTTGAACGATACGTCCGTCAGACAAGTAATTGACGTTGGCGTTTCCAGCTTTCCGAGGCCTACGATCTGATATGTCCGCCATTGTCGTGCGACCCCCGTAGCCCCTAACCCTAACCCTAGATAACCCTAGTTTTACCTGATCGAAAGGCTTATAGGGTTACCGATGCTAAGAATGTGTTTTTGGTTGAAATGCTAAATTTAAAATTGAGTACCAGAAGCGAGCCACATATCATCGCGTTCGTCTTATCGATGGCTACGCGTGGACGCGACTAACTTTTATTTCTGACCTTTGTGGGAGGAGCTATCGCACTTTAAAGGCTAACCCTAGGGTTAGGAACCGTGCGACCGTGTGCGGAGAGACACATATCCAAATGTCCGTCTCGACAAGCTATATAACATACTAAAAGATGGGACCGTGTCGACCTTTGTGGGAGGAGCTATCGCACTTTAAAGGCTAACCCTAGGGTTAGGAACCGTGCGACCGTGTGCGGAGAGACACATATCCAAATGTCCGTCTCGACAAGCTATATAACATACTAAAAGATGGGACCGTGTCGACCTTTGTGGGAGGAGCTATCGCACTTTAAAGCTAATCCTAGCGGCAACAGCGCCACCATTAGTCTGCCATTGAAATTGCACTAAAAAAAAAAAACTTTTGCCTACGTACTAAGTAGGCCACTGCGAATCTTTTTCCCTCTTGAGAGTTTTGTCTAAAATGTCCAGAAGGGGGCGCAACAGCGAACCCGGAAGTGTTTTGACACTTGTGTTTTTTTCCAGATTTTTTTTTTTTTTTTTTAGGGTTAGGCTTAGTGTATACAAGTCTGCGGGTTAGGTTTAGGGTGAGGGTTTGAGATAGGTAGTAGTTGTAGTACTAAGACTGGTTAGGGTTAGTGTATACAAGTCTGCGGGTTAGGTTCAGGGTGAGGGTTTGAGATAGGTTGTAGTTGTAGTACTAAGACAAGTCTAAGTCCACATCAAGAAGGTTTTTTTTTTTTTTTTTTTTTTGGTTTAGTTTCTTTTTTTTTTTTCTTTTTTTTTGGATTTTTTTTTTTTTTTTTTGAATTTTTTTTCTTTTTTTTATTTTTTTTTTATTTTTTTTGAATTTTTTTTCTTTTTTTGCATGTTTCAAGTGATTTGGGATCGACTGGTAATAGTCCCCAGTGCACTTATTTTGGTGTCCCCAAGCTCTGGGACTTAGTAAAATTTACCCCAGACCTTAGGAGTGTCGTAGAGCGACGGGACCAATTCCATTAAATCCGGCATGAAAAAGTGATTCAGAAAATGTGTTGTTTGAAAAAAATAAATAATAATTGAGCTCTAGGGGCTGAAAAAACGTGTCTCTTTTGATTTGGC